>NC_079395.1:1235267-1260309 GCF_029220125.1 Pseudoliparis swirei
GTCGTTGGCTGAATTATGACTTCAGACATCCAGTTGTGGAAATACGTTAGTGTGGTGCATTGTTTATAGTAATGTACATTGTTTTATAGTAATGTTCATTGTTTTATAGTAATGTAATGTACATTGTTTTATTGTAATGTACATTGTTTTATAGTAATGTTCATTGTTTTATTGTAATGTACATTGTTTTATAGTAATGTTCATTGTTTTATATTAATGTACATTGTTTTATAGTAATGTTCATTGTTTTATAGTAATGTACATTGTTTTATATTAATGTTCATTGTTTTATAGTAATGTACATTGTTTTATAGGAATGGACATTGTTTTATAGTAATGTTCATTGTTTTATATTAATGTACATTGTTCTATAGTAATGAAGGAGGTGAGAGTCAACCCTCTCCTGAAGAAACCCACCTCGACCCGTCTGAAGTCAGCAACTACAGACCGGTCTCTCTTCCTCCTTTTCTTTCCAAAACTCTGGAGCGAGCTATCTTCAACCAAGTGTCCTCCTGTCTCCACGGCAACGACCTTCTTGACCCTCACCAGTCTGGATTCAAGGCCACTCAACAGAGACTGGCCTCCTTGCTGTCTGAGCAGCTTCACTCTGCTAGAGCAGCCTCTCTCTCCTCTGTCCTTATCCTTCACTCTGCTAGAGCAGCCTCTCTCTCCTCTGTCCTTATCCTTCACTCTGCTAGAGCAGCCTCTCTCCTCTGTCCTTATCCTTCACTCTGCTAGAGCAGCCTCTCTCTCTGTCCTTATCCTTCACTCTGCTAGAGCAGCCCCTCTCTCTGTCCTTATCCTTCACTCTGCTAGAGCAGCCTCTCTCTCCTCTGTCCTTATCCTTCACTCTGCTAGAGCAGCCTCTCTCTCCTCTGTCCTTATCCTTCACTCTGCTAGAGCAGCCTCTCTCCTCTGTCCTTATCCTTCACTCTGCTAGAGCAGCCTCTCTCCTCTGTCCTTATCCTTCACTCTGCTAGAGCAGCCTCTCTCCTCTGTCCTTATCCTTCACTCTGCTAGAGCAGCCTCTCTCCTCTGTCCTTATCCTTCACTCTGCTAGAGCAGCCTCTCTCCTCTGTCCTTATCCTTCACTCTGCTAGAGCAGCCTCTCTGTCCTTATCCTTCACTCTGCTAGAGCAGCCTCTCTGTCCTTATCCTTCACTCTGCTAGAGCAGCCTCTCTCTCTGTCCTTATCCTTCACTCTGCTAGAGCAGCCTCTCTCTCCTCTGTCCTTATCCTTCACTCTGCTAGAGCAGCCTCTCTCCTCTGTCCTTATCCTTCACTCTGCTAGAGCAGCCTCTCTCTCCTCTGTCCTTATCCTTCACTCTGCTAGAGCAGCCTCTCTCTCCTCTGTCCTTATCCTTCACTCTGCTAGAGCAGCCTCTCTCCTCTGTCCTTATCCTTCACTCTGCTAGAGCATCCTCTCTCTCCTCTGTCCTTATCCTTCACTCTGCTAGAGCAGCCTCTCTCTCCTCTGTCCTTATCCTTCACTCTGCTAGAGCAGCCTCTCTCCTCTGTCCTTATCCTTCACTCTGCTAGAGAGCCTCTCTCTCCTCTGTCCTTATCCTTCACTCTGCTAGAGCAGCCTCTCTCTCCTCTGTCCTTATCCTTCACTCTGCTAGAGCAGCCTCTCTCTCTGTCCTTATCCTTCACTCTGCTAGAGCAGCCTCTCTCCTCTGTCCTTATCCTTCACTCTGCTAGAGCATCCTCTCTCCTCTGTCCTTATCCTTCACTCTGCTAGAGCAGCCTCTCTCTCTCCTCTGTCCTTATCCTTCACTCTGCTAGAGCATCCTCTCTCCTCTGTCCTTATCCTTCACTCTGCTAGAGCAGCCTCTCTCTCCTCTGTCCTTATCCTTCACTCTGCTAGAGCAGCCTCTCTCTCCTCTGTCCTTATCCTTCACTCTGCTAGAGCAGCCTCTCTCTCCTCTGCCCTTATCCTTCACTCTGCTAGAGCATCCTCTCTCTCCTCTGCCCTTATCCTAAACTCTGCTAGAGCATCCTCTCTCTCCTCTGTCCTTATCCTAAACTCTGCTAGAGCATCCTCTCTCCTCTGCCCTTATCCTAAACTCTGCTAGAGAATCCTCTCTCTCCTTATCCTTCACTCTGCTAGAGCATCCTCTCTCTCCTCTGTCCTTATCCTTCACTCTGCTAGAGCAGCATCTCTCTCCTCTGTGCTTATCCTTCACTCTGCTAGAGTGTCCTCTGCCTTATCCTTCCTCTGCTAGAGCATCCTCTCTCTCCTCTGTCGCCCATCCTTCCTCTTAGAGCATCCTCTCCTCCTCTGTCCCTTATTCTTCCTCTGCTGGGCATCTCTCTCTCCTCTGTCGCCATCCTTCCACTCTGCTAGAGCCATCCTCTCTATCTATCTGTCCTTATCCTTCACTCTGCTGGGCATCCTCTTGTATCAGCTAACTCTTAACTGGAGTCCTCTCTCCTCTGTCCTTGTCAGCCACTCTGCTGGGCATCACTCTCTCCTCTGTCCTTATCCTTCACTCATGATCCTCCTCTCCTCTGTCCTTGTCTAAACTCTTAACTGGAGCGGCCTCTCTCTGCCCTTATCCTTCACTCTGCTGGAGCACTCTCTCCTCTGCCTTATCCCCTCGCTCTTAACATCCTCTCTCCTCCTCTGTCCTTATCCTTCACTCTGCTAGGCATCCTCTCTCCTCTGCTTCGCCCATCCCTAAACTCTGCTAGAGCATCCTCCTCTCCTCTGCTTGTATCCTAAACTCTGCTAGAAGTCTCCTCTCTCCTTATCCTTCACTCTGCTAGGCATCCTCTCACTCTGTCCGTATCCTTCACTCTGCTAGAACAGCATCTCTCCTCTGTCCTTATCCTTCCTCTGCTAGAGCATCTGCCTTATCCTTCCTTCTATAGAGCATCCTCTCCTCCATATCCTTCACTCTGCTGGAGCATCCTCTCTCCTCATCGCCCATCCTTCACTCTGCTGAGCATCCTCTCTCCTCTGTGTATCCTTCACTCTTAACTAGAGCAGCCTCTCTCCTCTGTCATATCCTTCCACTCTGCTGGAGCAGCATCTCTCTCCTCTGTCCTTATCCTTCCTCTTAACTGGGCATCATCTGCCCTTATCCTTCACTCTGCTGGAGCATCATATATCCTCTGTCGCCCATCCTTCGCTCTTAACGGGCATCCTCTCTCCTCTGTCCTTATCCTAAACTCTGCTAGAGCGGCCTCTCTCTCCTCTGCTTATATCTTCACTCTGCTGGGCATCCTCTCTCTCCTCTTGTATCCTTCACTCTGCTGGAGCATCCTCTCTCTCTCTGTCGCTTATCCTTCCGCTCTTAGGCTCACTCTCTCTCCTCTGCCCTTATCCTAGCTCTCTTTCAGAGAATCCTCCTCCTTATCCTTCACTCTGCTGGGCATCACTCTCTCCTCTGTCCTTGTCCTTCACTCTGCTAGACAGCATCTCTCCTCTGTCCTTATCCTTCACTCTGGTCATCCTCTCTCCTGTCGCCCATCCTTCCTCTGCTAGAGCATCCTCTGTATCCCATCCTTCCTCTGCTAGAGCATCCGTCTGCCCTTATCCTTCAAGCTCTGCTAAGGCATCCTCTCTCTCCTCATCGCTTATCCGCTGGTCTGCTGGAGCATCCTCCTCTGTCCGCCTTATCCACTCTTAACTGGGCAGTCCTCCTCTCTCCTCTGTCCTGTATCCTTCACTCTTAACTAGAGCATCCTCTCTCTCCTCTGTCCTTATCCTTCACTCTTGCTGGGCATCCTCCTCCTCCTCTTCCTCTGTATCGGCTTCACTCTTGCTGGAGCTCATCTCCTCCTCTGTCCTTATCCTTCCTTGCTCTTAGGCAGAATCCTCTCTCCTCCTGTCAGCCATCTATTCACTCTGCTGGGCAGCATCTCTCTCCTCTGCCCTTGTCTAAACTCTGCTGGAGAATCACTCCTTATCCTTCACTCTGCTAGAGCATCCTCTCTCTCTCCTTGTATCCTTCCACTCTGCTAGAGCATCTCTGCCTCCTCTGTCCTTATCCTTCACTCTGCTAGAGGCATCCTCTCTCCTCTGTCCTTATCCTTCACTCTTGCTGGAGCAGCCTCTCTCTCCTCTGTGTATCCTTCCACTCTGCTGAGCATCCTCTCTCCTCCTGTCGCTTATCCTTCACTCTGCTCAAACGGCCTCTCTCCTCTCCTCTGTCCTTATCCTTCACTCTGCTGGAGCATCTCTCTCCTCTGTCCTTATCCTTCACTCTTAACTGGGCAACGTCTCTCTCCTCTGTCCTTATCCTTCCCACTCTTAACAGAGCAGCATCCTCCTCCTCTGTCCTTATCCTTCACTCTGGAGCATCTCTCTCCTCTGTCCTTATCCTTCACTTCTGCTAGAGCAGCCTCTGTCTCTGTCCTTATCCTTCCACTCTCTTTGGGGCATCCTCCTCATCAATAAGCATCCTTCCACTCTTAACTAGACGTCCCTCCTTGCAGGTAATCCTTCTCTCCTCTGTGCCTTGTATCCTTCACTCTGCTGGAGCGTTCCTCTCTCCTCTGTCCGCTTGTCCTTCCTCTTAACAAGACAGCCTCTCTCCTCTGTCCTTATCCTTCACTCTTTAGAGCGGCCTCTCTCTCCTCTTCCTTTTATCCTTCACTCTGCTAGAGCATCCTCTCCTCTCCTCTGCCCTTATCCTTCCACTCTGCTAGAAGCATCTCTCTCCTCCTCTGTCCTTATCCTTCCTCTGCTAGAGCATCCTCTCTGGCCTCTGTCCTTATCCTTCCACTCTTTCAAATCACTCTCTCCTCTTGTCCTTATCCTTCACTCTGCTGAGCATCTCTCCTCTTAACTTGCTTATCCTAGAAATCTGCTAGAGATCATCCTCTCTCCTCTGTCTCTTATCCTTCACTCTTGCTAGAGCAGCCTCTCTACTCTCTGTCCTTATCCTTCCACTCTGCTGGGCGGCATCTCTCTCTCTGTCGCCCATCCTTCACTCTGCTAGAGCATGACCTCTCTGTCGCCCATCCTTCACTCTGCTGGGCAGCCTCTCTCCTCTGTCATATCCTTCACTCTGCTGGAGCATCCTCTCTCTGTCCTTGTCCCTTCCTCTTTCTAGAACAGCATCCTCTCTCTCCTCTGTCCTTGCCATCCTTCACTCTGCTAGGCAGCCACGCCTCTCTCTCTGTCCTTGTAACTATGCACTGAGCATCCTCTCTTGGGGCCTCACTCTGTCCTTATCCTTCCACTCTGCTGGAGCATCCTCTCTCCTCCTCTGTCGTTGTCCTTCACTCTTAACTGGAGCAGCCTCTCTCTCCTCTGTCGCCCATCCTTCACTCTGCTGGAGCAGCCTCTCTCTCCTCTGTCCTTATCCTTCCACTCTGCTGGGGCATCCTCTCTCTCCTCTGTCGCTTGTCATCTCCCGCTCTTAACTGGGCATCCTCTATATCTTTGTACATGTCCTAGAGCTCTGCTGAAGTCCTCTTTTGTCCTTATCCTTCCTCTGCTAGAACTCCTCTCCTCTCCTCTGTCCTTCCTTCCGCTCTGCTAGAGAATCGTCCTCTCTCTCCTCTGTCCTTATCCTTCACTCTGCTAAACATCATCTCTCTCCTCTGTCGCCCCATCCTTCACTCTTAACAGGGCAGCACTCTCTCTCCTCTGTCCTTATCCTTCACTCTTCAGAGCATCCTCTCTCTCCTCTGTCGCTTATCCTTCACTCTGCTGGAGCATCCTCTCTCTCCTCTGTCCTTATCAACTACTCTTAAAGCACCTCTCTCTCCTCTGTCCTTATCCTTCACTCTGCTAGGAAACATCCTCTCTCTCCTCTGTCCCGCTTATCCTTCACTCTGCTGGAAACGTCACTCTCCTCCTCCTGTCGCATATCCTTCACTCTGCTGGGCCTCTCTCCTCTGTCCCATCCTTCCACTCTTAACAGGGCATCCTCTCTCCTCTGCCAATCCTTATCATGCTTGCTCTGCTGGAGCAGCCTCTCTCTCCTCCATTCGCCCATCCTTCACTCTGCTGGAGCTGAGCCTCTCTCTCCTCTTGTCCTTAGCCCTTCACTCTGCTGGGCATCACCTCTCTCTCTGTATCCTTGTCAGCCCTCTTGCCGGAGCATCCTCTCTCCTCTGTCATATCCTTCGCTCTGCTAGGGCATCCTCTCTCCTCTGTCCTTATCCTTCACTCTGCTGGGCAGCTCTCTCCTCTCCTCTCCTTGTCCTAAACTCTGCTAGGGCATCCTCTCTCCTTGTCATATCCTTCACTCTGCTAGAGCATCCTCTCTCCTCTGTCCTTATCCTTCACTCTGCTAGACGTAACCTCTCTCTCTCCTCTGTCCTTATCCTTCATTCACTGCTGAGAGCATCCTCTCTCTCTCTGTCCTTGCCCTCCTTCACTCTGCTAGAGCATCCTCTGCCCTTATCCTTCACTCTGCCTAGAGCAGCCTCTCTCTCCTCTGTCCTTATCCTTCCTCTCTGCTGGAGCATCCTCTCTCCCTCTGTCGCCCATTGTTCACTCTGCTGGAGCATCCTCTCTCTCCTCTGTCCTTAGCTCTTGCTGGGCAGCCTCCTGCTCTCTGCTGTATCCTTCCTCTGCTAGAGCGTCTCCTCTCTCCTCTTGCCCTTATCTTTTCCTTCACTCTGCTGGGAGCATCCTCTCTCTCCTCTGTCGCCCATCCTTCACTCTGCTGGAGCATCCTCTCTCCTGTCCTTGTCATCCTAAACTCACTGGAACGGCCTCTCTCTCTGTCCTTGTCCTTCACTCTGCAAGACAGCCTCTCTCCTCTGTCGCCCATCCTTCACTCTGCTGGAGCATCCTCTCCTCTCCTCTGTCGCCCATCATACCACTCTGTGGGCGTCATCTCCTCTGTCACGCCCATCAGCCCCACTCTGCTAGAACGGCATCTCTCTCTGTCCTTATCCTCCTCTGCTAGACATCTTCCTTATCCTTCCACTCTGCTGGAGCATCCTCTCTCTCCTCTGTCCTTCCCATCAGCCTTAACTCTGCTGGAACAGCCCTCTCTCCTCTGTCATATCCTTCACTCTTAGGGCACATCCTCTCTCTCCTCTGTCCTTATCCTTCACTCTGCTAGGCATCCTCTCTCCTCTGTCCTTATCCTTCCACTCTGCTGGGCAGCCTCCTCTCTCCTCTGTCCTTGTATCCTTCACTCTGCTGGGAGCATCCTCTCTCCTCTGTCCCGCCCATCCTTCACTCTGCTAGAGCAGCCTCTCTCCTGTATCGCCCATCCTTCCACTCTGCTGGGCAGCATCTCTCTCCTCTGTCGCCCATCCTTCCACTCTGCTAGAGCATCCTCTCTCCTCTGTCGCCCATCCTTTACCGCTCTTAGACAACTCTCTCTCTCCTCTGTCCTTGTCTTCGCTCTTTCAGGGCGTCCTCCTCTCCTCCTCTGTCCTTATCAGCCCCACTCTTGCTGGGCAATCTATCTCCTCTGTCCTTATCCTTCACTCTGATGGGCATCACTCTCCTCTGTCCTTATCCTTCACTCTGCTAGAGCAGCCTCTCTCCTCTGTCCTTATCCTTCACTCTGCTAGAGCAGCCTCTCTCTCCTCTGTCCTTATCCTTCACTCTGCTAGAGCAGCCTCTCTCCTCTGTCCTTATCCTTCACTCTGCTAGAGCATCCTCTCTCTCCTCTGTCCTTATCCTTCACTCTGCTAGAGCAGCCTCTCTCCTCTGTCCTTATCCTTCACTCTGCTAGAGCAGCCTCTCTCTCTGTCCTTATCCTTCACTCTGCTAGAGCAGCCTCTCTCCTCTGTCCTTATCCTTCACTCTGCTAGAGCATCCTCTCTCCTCTGTCCTTATCCTTCACTCTGCTAGAGCAGCCTCTCTCTCTCCTCTGTCCTTATCCTTCACTCTGCTAGAGCATCCTCTCTCCTCTGTCCTTATCCTTCACTCTGCTAGAGCATCCTCTCTCCTCTGTCCTTATCCTTCACTCTGCTAGAGCAGCCTCTCTCCTCTGTCCTTATCCTTCACTCTGCTAGAGCAGCCTCTCTCCTCTGTCCTTATCCTTCACTCTGCTAGAGCATCCTCTGTCCTTATCCTTCACTCTGCTAGAGCATCCTCTCTCCTCTGTCCTTATCCTTCACTCTGCTAGAGCATCCTCTCTCCTCTGTCCTTATCCTTCACTCTGCTAGAGCAGCCTCTCTCTCTGTCCTTATCCTTCACTCTGCTAGAGCATCCTCTCTCCTCTGTCCTTATCCTTCACTCTGCTAGAGCATCCTCTCTCTCCTCTGTCCTTATCCTTCACTCTGCTAGAGCATCCTCTCTCTCCTCTGTCCTTATCCTTCACTCTGCTAGAGCATCCTCTCTCTCCTCTGTCCTTATCCTTCACTCTGCTAGAGCATCCTCTCTCTCCTCTGTCCTTATCCTTCACTCTGCTCGAGCATCCTCTCTCCTCTGTCCTTATCCTTCACTCTGCTAGAGCAGCCTCTCTCTCCTCTGTCCTTATCCTTCACTCTGCTAGAGCAGCCTCTCTCCTCTGTCCTTATCCTTCACTCTGCTAGAGCATCCTCTCTCCTCTGTCCTTATCCTTCACTCTGCTAGAGCAGCCTCTCTCTCTGTCCTTATCCTTCACTCTGCTTGAGCAGCCTCTCTCTCCTCTGTCCTTATCCTTCACTCTGCTAGCAGCCTCTCTCTCCTCTGTCCTTATCCTTCACTCTGCTAGAGCATCCTCTCTCTCCTCTGTCCTTATCCTTCACTCTGCTAGGGCAGCCTCTCTCTCCTCTGTCCTTATCCTTCACTCTGCTAGAGCATCCTCTCTCTCCTCTGTCCTTATCCTTCACTCTGCTAGAGCATCCTCTCTCCTCTGTCCTTATCCTTCACTCTGCTAGAGCAGCCTCTCTCCTCTGTCCTTATCCTTCACTCTGCTAGAGCATCCTCTCTCTCCTCTGTCCTTATCCTTCACTCTGCTAGAGCAGCCTCTCTCCTCTGTCCTTATCCTTCACTCTGCTAGAGCATCCTCTCTCTCCTCTGTCCTTATCCTTCACTCTGCTAGAGCAGCCTCTCTCCTCTGTCCTTATCCTTCACTCTGCTAGAGCATCCTCTCTCCTCTGTCCTTATCCTTCACTCTGCTAGAGCATCCTCTCTCCTCTGTCCTTATCCTTCACTCTGCTAGAGCATCCTCTCTCCTCTGTCCTTATCCTTCACTCTGCTAGAGCATCCTCTCTCCTCTGTCCTTATCCTTCACTCTGCTAGGGCAGCCTCTCTCTCCTCTGTCCTTATCCTTCACTCTGCAGCCTCTCTCTCCTCTGTCCTTATCCTTCACTCTGCTAGAGCAGCCTCTCTCTCCTCTGTCCTTATCCTTCACTCTGCTAGAGCAGCCTCTCTCTCCTCTGTCCTTATCCTTCACTCTGCTAGAGCAGCCTCTCTCTCCTCTGTCCTTATCCTTCACTCTGCTAGAGCAGCCTCTCCTCTGTCCTTATCCTTCACTCTGCTAGAGCAGCCTCTCTCTCTCTGTCCTTATCCTTCACTCTGCTAGAGCATCCTCTCTCCTCTGTCCTTATCCTTCACTCTGCTAGAGCAGCCTCTGTCCTTATTTCAGATGGCTCTGATGACACCATCCATAGACTAGGAAGTACTCCCTCATGTAGAGAAGACCTTGTCCATCAGGCAGAGCATCTCCTGTCCGATGACCTATGATGCAAGGACTCAAAAGCTTCTCCCTGATTGAGAGACTCTAAGAGGAGATAGGCACGCATCCTAAACGTCCTCCGCAGCTATAAGCCTATAGCAGATATCAAGGGCTGACCAGGTGAACCTGATTCAGCCCTAACTATAAGCTCTGTCAAAGAGGAAGGTCTTAAGTCTACTCTTAAACGAGGTGACTGTCTGCCTCCCGGACTGAAATTGGAAGCTGGTTCCATAAAAGAGGAGCTTGATAACTAAAGGCTCTGGCTCCCATTCTACTTTTTAAGACTCTAGGAACTACAAGTAGTCCTGGGCATTTAGTGAGCGTAGCTCTCTAGTGGGGCAATATGGTACTACAAGCTCCTTAAGATATGATGGTGCATCACCAATCAAGGCTTTGTACGTTAAGAGAAGAATTTTAAAAGTGATTCTTGAATTTACTGGGAGCCAGTGCAGAGCAGCTAGTGCAGGAGTGATGTGATCTCTTTTCTTAGTTTTAGTGAGAACACGAGCTGCAGCATTCTGGATCAACTGGAGGGACCTAAGAGATTTATAGAGCAGCCTGATAATAAGGAGTTGCAGTAATCCAGTCTCGAAGTAACGAACACGTGAACCAATTTTTCTGCATCTTTTTGAGACAAGATGTGCCTGATTTTTGAAATATTACGTAGATGAAAGAATGCAGTCCTTGAGATTTGCTTTACGTGGAGTTAAAGGACAAGTCCGATCAAAGATAACGCCAAGATTCTTTACAGTGGTGTTGGATGCCAGGGCAATGCCGTCTACAGAATCCACATCACCAGATAATTGATCTCTGAGGTGCTCAGGGCCGATTAAAATTACTTCGGTTTTGTCTGAGTTTAACATCAAGAAGTTGCAGGTCATCCATGTTTTATGTCTTTAAGACATGCTTGAATTTTACCGAGTTGGTTGCTCTCCTCTGGTTTTATCGATAAATATAGTTGAGTATCATCTGCATAACAATGAAAGTTTATGGAGTGTTTCCTGATAATATTGCCCAAAGGAAGCATGTATAAGGTAAATAAAATTGGTCCAAGCACAGAACCTTGTGGAACTCCGTGATTAACGTTGGTGGTTATCGAGGCCATCGCTACAAATACAAACTGAGATCGATCTGATAAGTAGGATTTAAACCAAATTAGTGCCGTGCCTGAAATGCCAATCGACTGCTCCAGTCTCTGTAACAGGATGTCATGGTCAATGGTGTCGAATGCAGCACTAAGGTCTAACAAGACCAGGACAGAGAGGAGTCCTTTATCTGCTGCCATTAAGAGGTCATTTGTAATTTCACCAGTGCTGTCTCGGTGCTGTGGTGTTTTCTAAATCCTGATTGAAATTTCTCAAATAAACTATTATGATGTAGAAAGTCGCACAACTGATTTGCGACCACTTTCTCAAGGATCTTGGAGAGGAAGGGGAGGTTAGAGATCGGTCTGTAGTTAGCCAACACCTCTGGATCCAGAGTGGGCTTCTTCAGGAGAGGTTTAATAACAGCCACTTTGAAGGAGTGTGGTACGTGGCCTGTTAGCAGAGACACATTGATAATATCTAATAGAGAGCCGCCAATTAAAGGCAAAACGTCTTTCAGCAGCCTCGTCGGGATGGGGTCCAAGACAGGTAGACGTGTTCAAAGTAGAAACCGTTGAAGATAATTGGTCACGGTTGATGGGAGAAAAGCCCTCCAAATATACACCAGGGCATACGGCGGTTTCCAAGGCCATTCCACTTGAGGACAGATTGGCACTGGTTTTGGGCAAGAGATTATTAATCTTGTCCCTAATAGTTAAAATCTTTTCATTAAAGAAGTTCATAAAGTCATTACCACTGAGGTTTATAGGAATGCTCGGCTCCACAGAGCTGTGACTCTCTGTCAGCCTGGCTACAGTGCTGAAGAGAAACCTGGGGTTGTTTTTATTTTTTTCTATTACTGATGAGTAATAGGCTGCTCTGGCATTACGGAGGGCCTTCTTATATGTTTTAAGACTATCTCGCCAAACTAAGCGGGATTCTTCGAGATGAGTTGAACGGCATATGCTTTCAAGCTTTCGTGACGTTTGCTTCAGTTTGCGGGTCTGAGGGTTATACCAGGGAGCAAGCCTCCTCTTCCTCACTGTCTTCTTCTTCAGAGGGGCTATCGAGTCCAGTGTCATTCTCAGAGAGCCTGTGGCACTGTCAACAAGATGATCAATCTGGGACGGACTAAAGTTAGACCAGGAGTCCTCTGTTATATTGAGACGTGGTATCGAATCAAATACAGAAGGAATCGCTTCTTTAAATTTAGCTACAGCACTGTCAGTTAGACATCTGGTGTAGAAACTTTTGACGAACGGAGTACACTCCGGTAGTATAAATTCAAAAGTTATGAGGTTGTGGTCTGACAGAAGAGGATTCTGTGGGAAGACGTTCAAATGCTCAATGTCAACGCCATAAGTAAGAACAAGATCAAGCGTGTGGCCAAAGCTGTGAGTGGGTTTCTGTACTCTCTGACAGAAGCCAATCGAGTCCAACAAGGAGATGAATGCAGCACTAAGGCAATCATTATCAACATCCACATGGATATTAAAATCTCCAACAATAATAACTTTATCAGTTTTAAGAACCAAACTTGATATAAATTCTGAGAATTCAGATATAAACTCTGAATATGGACCTGGTGGCCGGTACAGAATCACAAATAGAATTGGCTGTAGTGTTTTCCAGGTTGGATGTGAAAGACTAAGAACAAGGCTTTCAAATGAGGTGTAGTGTAATTTTGGTTGAGGATTAATTAATAGGCTCGATTCAAAGATGGCTGCTACTCCACCTCCTCGACCGGTGCCTCGAGGAATGTGAGTATTAATCTGACTTGGAAGAGTCGATTCATTTAGGCAGACATATTCTTCATGGCTCAGCCAGGTTTCAGTTAGGCAACATAAATCAATGTGATTATCTGATATTAAATCATTTAGTAACACAGCTTTAGATGACAGAGATCGAATATTTAGGAGACCACATTTAATAGACCTATTTTGTTGCACTGCTGAAATAATGGTGTTAACTTGTATAAGGTTATTGTGTACGACTCCTCTTCTGCTTACTTTTGATTTATTTAATTGAAGTGGCCGTGGGACAGACACAGTCTCTACTCTAGAGTCATAGGTGGGTAACTGCTCGAATGGAAGAGCAGAGAAGGGTGATAAACTACAACTCTGCTCCCAGTTCCTGATCTGAACCCTGGGTTGTCATGGATTAAGTCCGGTGATCAACTTGGTCATATTCGCAGAAATGAGACGCTCCGTCCAACGTGGGATGAATGCCGTCTCCTCATCAGATCAGGTTTTCCCCAGAAAGTCTTCCAGTTGTCTCGTAGCCCACATTATTCGCTGGGCACCACCGACAGCCAGCGGTTGAAAGACGACATTCGGCTATACAATTCTGCCTGTCTGCAAATTTGGGAGAGGGCCAGAGAAAATTACGGTGTCCGACAACGTCTTGGCATAAGCACACACCGATTCCACATTAATTTTAGTGACTTCCGACCGACGGGCTCGGGCGCCATTACCACCGCGTGTATTACAATCTGACTGTATCTCCGCTTGTCCCAGCCAGCAGCTTCAAACAAGACTGCACGCCGCCCGCTCTGGCCCCCGGCCGGCACACGTCGGTGGGCCGCGGCTTTGCTATTTTCACGTTCCCGACTATAGAGCCCCGATAACCAGGGTGTTTTCCTCAGCAGGTGTCTCGCTGAGCAGGAAAACTGGTTGAAACGTGAAGTGGTTGGTGCACAGCGGGCTTCTGTAGACTTACTACTCCTGCGAACAGTTACCCAACCACCCGCTGCACGGTTACCGCCGGGAACAGTTATCAGCTGACTGTAGCTCCGCCGGCTACGGAGAGGCGGGCTAACTAGCATAGCTGTCTGAGCTTTGATAGCGCCGGAGCCGCAGTATCTAACCCACTTAGACCTGCCTCCAACCTAGCAAATAAACTACACTTGTTGCATGTATCGTTATCATTAAGGGAGGCAGGGGGATAACTATACATGAGACACACTGAGCAAGAGGGAGCGGGAGGGAGAGAAGAAGAAGTCATGCTCGCTGTTGAGCTGGCAACCAGAGCTTACCGAAAGAGTGAGATGATGGGGTTCCTCAAGGCTCCGTCCTGGGTCCCCTCCTCTTCTCTCTGTACACTAATTCTCTCGGCTGTGTCATTGGCTTCTCCTACCATAGCCATGCTGATGACACCCAACTGATCCTCTCGTTCCCCCAATCTGAAACACAGGTAGCAGAATCTCTGCCTGTCTGACCGACATCTCTCAGTGGATGTCTGCTCACCACCTGAAAATCAACCCTGACAAGACCGAGCTACTATTCCTTCCAGGGAAAGAGTCCCCCACCCATGACCTGACGACCACCTTCACCAGCTCTGTGTTGGCCCCGCACCCGACTGCCAGGAACCTCGGGGTGACACTCGACAGTCAACTCTCCCTGACGGCCAACATCTCTGCGACGACGCGTTCCTGTAGGTCCATGCTGCACAACATCAGGAGAACACGACCTCTTCTTACTCAGAAGGCGGCACAGGCTCTGGTCCAGGCTCTGGTTCTGGTCCAGGTTCTGGTCATTTCACGCCTCGACTACTGCAACTCCCTCCTGGCAGCTCTACCTGCTCAGGCCATCCGACCACTGCAGCTCATCCAGAATGCTGCTGCTGGTCTTCAGCCTGACTCCTCCCACACCGCTCCGCTCCTCCGCTCTCTTCATGGTTACCGGTGGAGCAGCATCCGCTTCACAACATTGGTCACACCGTACACCCCGACACGTTCGCTCCGCTCGACAACAGCTAACCGACTTGTGACTCCTGCACCTCGAGCTCATCACTCTACATCCAGACTGTTTGCTGTCCTGGCTCCTGATTGGTGGAACGAGCTCCCCACTGACATCAGGACAGCAGGAAGTCTCTACATCTTCTGCCAGAAACTAAAAACACATCTTTTCATACTAATACAGGGTGTCTGCGGGTCCTTAAAAAGTCTTAAATTGCTTTTCCAAAAAATAAGGCCTTAAAAAGTCTTACATTTTCTTAAATTCAGATTGGATTGGTCTTAAATTTTTTGGGTGTCATGTCACTGTGAATATGAGGCAATCTGTTCTGCCAGGTCTAATATTTTGCTCCGGTCGCTCTGCGGTGTCTCTGGTGTCACCAGGGCCACGCCTTCTCTAAAAGGGGCCCCGCGTATTCGGTCCCATCCCCTACAACGTGAAGTATCGACTACTTTAGAAAACATGGCAGGATGCAAGTTCAACAACGGCTTGAAAAGAACGAGTGTTTCTGGTCACGGTCGGTGAAATGCTTCTGAAGCTGCGTTATGTGTCGCGAGACTTTCCAGCGGTGGAATCTCACGTAGAGCAAGAAGCACAGAGACTAGCGAAGGTCACAGCCACTGCTGGGCTAGCTGCTGCTCCGCCGCCAGCAACGACGTCAACTACAACGATGGAGGTCACCGGAGGAAATCCAGCGGCGTGCAACAAAGAGCTCATCACCGAAGACCAACAGGGCGGTGCGTTCTTCATTCTGTTCCACGAGACTCTGGACCAGACCACCGCGAGCAGACAGCTGGACTTCATGTGCTCTTGGTGAAATGACCACGTCCCGTCAGGATCCTCTGGAGCTCATGGGCCATGACACGCCCAGGACCTACTTCAGCATCTCAAAGTAAGTCTGCCATAAATATATGTATTAACTATCCTCTTGTATACGAGTATGTGTTTCATATAGTTAAGCTTTACTCGTGTGTCAAGTTAATAACAGCTATGCATAGGCGCACTACACATTAACTAACAAAAAATAGTTTTAGAATGGTAGTAAGTAGAGGGGTGTTTACCTGTCAATATGTCTACATAGTGTTCACTAGGCTCAAGGGATGGCTCGCGTTGCTTAATTTGTAAAATTAGTTTTCATTCATATTGATCCAGTCTGACATTAATCTGAAGTGGTGATGTCATGAAGAGATGTGGTGACTGTTGTTTGGCTAATGTCTGCCTTTTCTTTCTTTTTTCCAGGAGAATGGACCAAATGTCAACTGGACGTTTTTTTTATTCAGATAGTTTGGAAGGGATTGTTTTCCTAGTATATTCACAAAAGCTCAGGAGTAGACATGAACCTGTGACACACACATCCATCACATAGAGACATGAGAACTCACTCACTCACACACACATACATTCTGTTATGTAAATGTATTTGCATTTTAAAAGCAGCTGGAATTGTTATTTCTGTTATTTTATCGATTTTTTTTGTTCAAAAGGAACTATGTTGCCCGTATTTTTTTAAATATATTTACTTGATGTTATAAGCATTGGTTCATGAGACCTAAATGTTCTGAAAATGTTGTATTAATAAATATAATTTACAACAGCAATGACATTTTTGTGTTATCCTTTCGTATTACACCATACTGTTAATTTTGATCAGACATCAGTGTGTTTAGATTAATGTATATTTCCACTTTTGATTTGTATTTCCATCACAAGTTAGGTCTTACATTTTATTTAAACGTGGTCTTAAAAAGTCTTACATTTCACTTGTATATTCCTGTAGACACCCTGTAATATCTGGATTAAAACACAGATTAGCACTTCAGTGGCTCTTACTTCTGGTACTTTTGTACTTCGACTTTCTTGAAGAAATGTTACTTTCTGGATTATTGTTGTTCTGAGTTTGTACTCTTGGTCCAGTGTGGTCTAGTGTCGGCGATGCAGAACATCAGGAAAGCCGCTGTATGCCGAGCTGTTCATAAAGTTTATTTAGAGCTTAAACTTCTGGATGTGTTCATTACGATCCCTGGCCCACACACACATTCACACACATATTCACACACACACACATATTCAAACTCCTGTTCTGTATGATCATCTCCACATACATGTTTGCACACATTTATATTTTCTACTTGTTCTGGAAGAGTAGAGATGGTTATATGATGGGGTGACGAGGCACTTAAAATTAGCCGATATATTTAACACTTATGTTCACACCAAACGCGTTTAGTTTGATGTTTCCACGTTTGTGTGATTTCACAAGTATAGAGCAGAAATAGTGTTTATTTGACTTTGTGCCGTTATATAATCAATGTTTCTGTGATCGACGCTTCCCCCTTTTGATGTCGGACGGGCAATCATCCTGAGGACTGACGTCTGGTTAGAATTAACGAGACAGTTTGAGGGCGGATCAGCCTTTGAGACGCAGAGAGAGCCTGATGTCAATCATCTCGTTAAATTAAGCGAGAAAATAGGACATTTGATCGACTTTGTTGAGCCACGTACAAGAAATAGGGCCCCGCTGCTTACAAATGTTATTGTTTTGTATTTCTGTGTTTGTGCATAAAGAGCAACACATACACATTTAGTCAGTAATGAAAGTTGATATCAGTCTGAAGTCACCGTTGTTCATAATGTGCTCCCTGCAGATGTCCAGCAGCTGGTTTGGATTAAACCAAACGTCCCCCCTGAGGACCAGGACCAGGAGGACCCAGAGCCCCTTCAAATAAAAGAGGAGCCGGAGCCCATCCTCATAAAAGAGGAGTCGGAGTCCCTTCAAATAAAAGAGGAGTCGGAGTCCCTTCAAATAAAAGAGGAGCCGGAGCCCCTCCTCATAAAAGAGGAGCCAGAGCCCCTCCTCATAAAAGAGGAGCTGCAGGCTCTCTGGAACCGTCTAGAGGGAGATCAGCTCATTGTGCTGGAGGAGGCCGATATCACCAAGTTCTTATCCACTGCTGTTACTGTGAAGAGTGAAGATGACGAACCTCAGACCTCACGGCTTCATCAAAGCCAGACAGAGGACAACAAAGAGGCGGAGCCTCCCGTCTGCAGCTCAGCTACACCAATACAAACGGAAACTGATGGAGAGGACTGTGGGGGATCAGGACCAGACAGGAACCTAAATCCACATCGTCATTCACATCCAAATGCTGATGATGAAGAGGCCTCAGACTCTTCTGAGACTGAGGTCAGTTGTGGTGATTGGCAAGAAGCTTTGTCAGATTCTGGACCTGACAGTGAAGACGGGGACAATGTCTGGAAGGAGCCCAGGGCACCTGAGTCTGCTGCACATGCCCTGAAATATAAGGAAGCTCTTGTAAGTCATGTGGGATGTAAAACCGGCAACAAATCCAATGAATCACGATCAAAAGAGCTCATGAGAGAGAAAGCATTCAGGTGTGATGATTGTGGGAAAAGATTTACACAACAGGCAAGTCTGACGACACACATGAGAGTCCACACAGGAGAGAAACCATTCAGTTGTGATGTTTGTGGGAAAAGATTTAAATACCAGCGAATTCTGAAGAGTCACATCGGAGTCCACACAGGAGAGAAATCATTCAGTTGTGATGATTGTGGGAAAAGATTTAAACGACAGGGAGATCTGAAGAAACACATGAGAGTCCACACAGGAGAGAAACCATTCAGTTGTGATGTTTGTGGGAAAAGATTTACACAACAGGGAGATCTGAAGAAACACATGAGAGTCCACACAGGAGAGAAACCATTCAGTTGTGATGTTTGTGGGAAAAGATTTACAGAACAGGGAAATCTGAAGAAACACATGAGAGTCCACACAGGAGAGAAACCATTCAGTTGTGATGTTTGTGGGGAAAGATTTACACAACAGCGAATTCTGAAGAGGCACATCGGAGTCCCACAGGAGAGTAACCATTCAGTTGTGATGTTTGTGGGAAAAGATTCACATGGCAGGAAAATCTGAAGAGACACAGGAGAGTCCACACAGGATAGAATGTGTTTCGTACGTCTCTTTCTTTCTCTCTCTCTCCATCCCCAGGATCCATGCAGGTGACGCCCGTGACCCTGCCTGCAGATCAACCTACACCTGAGGACATTTGGCTGAGAGCTGCCAGCCAGACGACCCAGTGGGCCTCATAGAAGAGCTCAAGCTGTGTGCCGGTGCTGTTACGTGTGGTCCACAGGGTGCTGTTGTCCTACAGTTCATCTCATTGTAAATATTGCTACTGCCATATCGATCGATACTGTGAGTATTTCCACTGGTCTCTGCAGCATCGATTCCGTTTCTATGAAACGGATATTTTATTTCTTATATTGAAGCACTCTAGGATTAAGGTGTCTTTACGCTGCAGACCGCATACCGGGAGCGGCTAACTTGTGGTGGAGTCCCTATGTAGTGACGCACTCTGCAATATAATCTGTGTGTGATGTATGTAACTGATGTAATCTGTACTACGATGTCATTCCTTGGTACATGCTGTATCACAAAGTCTTGTAATCATGTGTGAGAGGTATGCGAGTCCAGAGTGTCCGTAAAAATCTATTTTAAACAATTTGAGCAAAATGTCCATAAAAAGAAGGAATAGAGGTCTTCGAATAGATCCTTCTAGACGGATACGGACGTTCAGATATTGATCCTTCACTCTTTGGAAAAACACTTTGCTCATCAGCTCGAGTTTTTCTTATTTAGCTGTTAACCTTTTTATTTCTTTATCTTGTGTTAAATAAACATCGACTGCATTACAGTTTGACTACATCAATTGTTTCTGAGTCTTCAATTAAAGCAACACTATGTAACAATTGTATCTTAAAATAACAGCTTGAAAAAAATTGTGCCGCTACAATGACTTTTAATATGACGATTTGCGTCTCTACTATTGCCATCAGGGGTCTGTGGGGAAATAACTCCGCTATGTAAGATTCTGGAGCCGCCCGCTCCGGGGCGGATGTACTTGACCTGCTTTCTGGCAGTGATTACGCAATGTCATATAGTGCCACTCACGCCGCAGTTACAGTATAAGGGTAGCTTTATGTAGCTTTTGGTGTTGTCAACAATATTGTATTCGATCACACGTCTCATTTAGAAAATAACGATATAGGCTGAAAACGCGATCGGTATTTCATCTAAACTAAATGTTGTCATTCTTTTGGTGATGTTGTTTCATTCGCCCCTTAGCAACTCAATCAAGGGGGAAAGGTACAATACTGCGAATTCTGGTTAACTCTCTCTGCTCAAATGGTCATAAAAGTAAAACACACAGTCGATATGCGGAAACCCAAATGTTATTATATTAAATCAAATTCAATGCATCTGCAAGCCCCCAAAATGAACACATACACTAAAAAATCAAACCCACTCAAAACGAAGTATAATCGCCGGATCCCGACAGTCCCAAAGTCTTTGCAGTCCCCCAAAACAAAAGTAAATGACTGCACGCGCACCCCCTCCCCCCAAAAGCCGGCAAACAGCTGACCGACCAGGCGGAAACAGGAAACATGGCGAGGCGCCGCGTTCAATCCCCGCGCTACTTCACCCTAGTCCGGTAGGTGCTGGCCCAGTTCACAGTGTTCCTACGCAGTCTTCGTGTTAGTGATCCCGCCCGTTGGTATGAATCCAAAATAGAAACAGTCGCCGGATTGCTGCCATTCTGAGTCTCACCAGACCGCCGCCTGTCAGCGCGCTCCAAACAAAAAAAAACTTGCGTCACCTCCCCCTCGTCACCTTTTATAACCCGTGACACGTACAAATAATAACAATAATTATTATTATTATTATAATACAGGACAACACATGATCCTAACTCAATACAAGTGTTCATGAGCTGCTCATCGAACTGGGTATTTACGACACTGAAGTAAACGTTAAAAACCTCAAAAACTGAAGGGGGCGCTAAAATGGAAAAACTACATAGTGGGGCTTTAATCAGTTCCTGGATCGGGACGTCACCTGACTGAGAGGTCTCCACGGCAACGCCATCATCCAGCCCCTGAGGTGAGCGCCATTCCCACGGCGACACACACTGATATGAACAAACTTATTCCATACACACACTAATATGGACACACTTATTGACCTCCTAATAGCATCAGATAAAGGACTCATCTCTGTACTGGTCTTGTTCGACCTTAGTGCTGATAGAGGACTCATCTCTGTACTGGTCTTGTTCGACACCATTGACCATGACATCCTGTTACAGAGACTGAAGCAGTCGATTGGCATTTCAGGCACCGCACTAAGTTGCTTTAAATCCTATTTATCAGATCGATCTCAGTTTGTATTTGTAAACGATGACGCCTCGATAACCACCAACGTTAGTCACGGAGTTCCACAAAGTTCTGTGCTTGGACCAATTTTATTTACCTTATACATGCTTCCTTTGGGCAATATTATCAGGAAACACTCCTTAAACTTTCATTGCTATGCAGATGATACTCAACTATATCTATCGATAAAACCAGAGGAGGCCAACCAGCTCAGTAAAATTCAAGCATGTCTTAAAGACATAAAAACATGGATGACCTGCAACTTCTTGATGTTAAACCCAGACAAAACCGAAGTAATTTTAATCGGCCCTGAGCGCCTCAGAGATCAATTATCTGGTGATGTGGTTTCTGTAGATGGCATTGCCCTGGCATCCAACACCACTGTAAATAATCTCTGTTATCTTTGATCGGGACTTGTCCTTTAACTCCCACGTAAAGCAAATCTCAAGGACTGCATTCTTTTATCTACGCAATATTTTTAAAATCGGACACATGCCAAAAAGATGTCGAAAAACTGGTTCATGCGTTCGTTACTTCGAGACTGGATTACTGCAACTCCTTATTATCAGGCTGCTCTAATAATCCAGAATGCTGCAGCTCGTGTTCTCACTAAAACTAAGAAAAGAGATCACATGACTCCTGCACTAGCTGCTCTCCACTGGCTCCCTGTAAAATCAAGAATAACATTTAGAATTCTTCAAAAGTATTACAAAGTTCTTTAACAACAATTCAAGAAGTCAGAGAAACTTTAACCCAATTAAATGAGAACAATGTCAAGTTGATCAATGCGGAAGTTTTATTTTTTCATTTAAATCACCAACAACTGCAGAATCATCTGATCTGGTTCACTCATGAGCTTCTTGATGAGCGTCTGTTGTTTGCTGCTGAGCAGGTCGTCTACAGGGTTTCTCTTGAACAGCCTGTTGACGTCCCTCTCCAGGATGGAGAGAGTCCTCGTTGGTGTCAGGACTGTCCCTTTGTCTTCCACTAACACCGGAGTATTCATTCACATGGTTCATGCACACGTGGTTAGTGGAGTGAGGAGCTTCAGGTTTGCAGATGATCAATCAGAGACCTTTTCAGACCGAAGCAGAGTCGTTAACTGAGAGCTGCTGTTGGAGTTTCTCAGAGGACAGTCGTTTGGTTTCTCTCATCGTCTCTCGCTCCACCTGTACTTTGATTATTTAAAGCTGTCCTTGTCTTCACGACTCAATGATTACTCTGTGTTGAGCCTCAGCTGTGTGAGGTTGAGAATGAAATGCAACGTTCAGGCCCTCGTAAAAAGCCAAACTGGACGTTTAAAGAAGGGCCAGCAGAGGGCAGCAGAGGGAATCCTTCTAAAGGTTTTAAAAGTTTGAGTGTGACGTCTGTTGATTAGAAAGAAAATACAAATCTACTTTATAAGTAGTTATATATGTATACAATTTTTAAAAATATAGATTTATTATATATATATAGAGAGAGAGAGAGAGAGAGATGTTTTTTTAAATAATATAATAATAATGTATATGTCTATGTGTAATTATATTTATATATACATACATATTGAATAAATACTTTTTGTTAATGTATATATTTAAATACATAAATAAATATATTTTTCGATATTCATAAATAAATATGTATATGTATTTATATATGTATACACTTTTAAAAAATATATAGAGATTTCTTTTACATATATAGAGAAAGATGTTTTTTTAGTCAAATTCCTTAATATATATGTGTATTTATATATATATATATATATAGAGAGAGAGAGATGTTTTTAAAATATTTTTCTTTAATATATATGTCTGTGTATTTATATTTATATTTATATATTTATACATATTGAAAAAATATATATATATTTAAATACATGAATAAATCTAAATTTCTATATTCATAAATATATATATATATATACATATGTATTTCTATATTAAATAAACAATGCTCCATGACATTCATTTGGCCAGGAGACATCTCACAGAGGTCACACACATCTCTCTATAAATAGTTGTATATATGGCTCTTTTATTAGTAGCAGTTGGTGTGTACTATAATCTTTGTTGTGATTATTGAGTGTAAAAATGAAGATTGTTTAGTGAACCACGTCTCCTGCTCCTCAGTATCATGAATCGGCCCTTTTGAGTTCCTGATGCTGGGGCACAACTTTCTCTTTAGAGACATTCATAAGGTGTCGTTGTTGTGCTACTAATACGATTGGTTACTGTCCTCTAGAACTCAAACCACACCCTTGTCTCCCCACACCGTCAACAATAAATATTAAATACATGACAATATGTTAAAGATGTGAAACTTACCTGGAATAGTCAGAAGTAACTTTATTCAGTTTCAATTCAATTCAGTTTATTTGTATAGCCCAATTTCACAAATTACAAATTTGTCTCGGAGTGCTTTACAATCTGTACACATAGACATCCCTGCCCCAAAATCTTGCATCGGACCAGGAAAAACTCCTAAACAACCCTTCAGGGGGAAAACAAGGGAAGAAACCTTCAGGAGAGCAACAGAGGAGGATCTCTCTCCAGGATGGACAGAACAATAGATGTAATGTGTACAGAAGGACACATTAGAGTTAAAATACATTCAATGAATGTGACAGAGTGTATGAATAGTTCATAGTAGGCATATTCCACGATGGAGACCTCCATGATCCATCAGGCAGATGGTGGTGGGGAGGAGGAGTGGGCGGAGTCTCAACAGTGTGCGGAGTCTCAACAGGACAGTGGCGTAGTCAGGAGCAGGAATTCCACGACCCAGACCTCGATGATCCATCAGCAGATAGGATTTATATCGTCTCATAGGGTCCGATGACCCCATGAGACGTGAAGTCAAAAGGACTCCGGGGAGAAAGCAGAGTTAGTAACGTGTGATTGAGAGATGAAAATTCATCCTTAAGGAGAGAGAAAGAAAAAAAAGAGGAGATAGGTACTCAGTGCATCCTAAAACGTCCCCCGGCAGCTATCAGCCTATAGCAGCATATCAAGGGGCTAGACCAGGTGAACCTGATTCAGCCCTAACTATAACCTCTGTCAAAGAGGAAAGTCTTCAGTCGACTCTTAAACGAGGTGACTGTGTCTGCCTCCCGGACTGAAGGTGGAAGCTGGTTCCATAAAAGAGGAGCTTGATAACTAAAGGCTCTGGCTCCCATTCTACTTTTTAAGACTCTAGGAACTACAAGTAGTCCCGCATTTAGTGAGCGTAGATCTCTAGTGGGGCAATATGGTACTACAAGCTCCTTAAGATATGATGGTACATCACCAATCAAGGCTTTGTAGGTTAAGAGAAGAATTTTAAAAGTGATTCTTGATTTTATGGGTAGCCAGTGCAGAGCAGCTAGGGCAGGAGTGATGTGATCTCTTTTCTTAGTTTTAGTGAGAACACGAGCTGCAGCATTCTGGATCAACTGGAGGGACATAAGAGACTTATTAGAGCAGCCTGATAATAAGGAGTTGCAGTAATCCAGTCTCGAAGTAACGAACACGTGAACCAATTTTTCTGCATCTTTTTGAGACAAGATGTGCCTGATTTTTGAAATATTACGTAGATGAAAGAATGCAGTCCTTGAGATTTGCTTTACGTGGGAGTTAAAGGACAAGTCCCGATCAAAGATAACGGCAAGATTCTTTACAGTGGTGTTGATGCCAGGGCAATGCCGCTCACAGAAACCACATCACCAGATAATTGATCTCTGAGGTGCTCAGGGCGATTAAAATTACTGGTTTGTCTGAGTTTAACATCAAGAAGTTGCAGGTCATCCATGTTTTTATGTCTTTAAGACATGCTTGAATTTTACCGAGTTGGTTGGTCTCCTCTGGTTTTATCGATAGATATAGTTGAGTATCATCTGCATAACAATGAAAGTTTATGGAGTGTTTCCTGACAATATTGCCCAAAGGAAGCATGTATATGTAAATAAAATTGGTCCAAGCACAGAACCTTGTGGAACTCGCGGATTAACGTTGGTGGTTATCGAGGCGTCATCGCTATAAATACAAATTGTGATCGATCTGATAAAGAGGATTTAAACCAAATTAGTGCCGTGCCTGAAATGCCAATCGACTGCTCCAGTCTCTGTTATATGATGTCATGGTCAATGGTGTCGAATGCAGCACTAAGGTCTAACAAGACCAGTACAGAGAGGAGTCCTTTATCTGCTGCCATTAGGAGGTCATTTGTAGTTTTCACCAGTGCTGTCTCGGTGCTGTGGTGTTTTCTAAATCCTGATTGAAATTTCTCAAATAAACTATTATGATGGAGAAAGTCGCACAACTGATTTGCAACCACTTTCTCAAGGATCTTGGAGAGGAAAGGGAGGTTAGAGATCGGTCTGTAGTTAGCCAATACCTCTGGATCCAGAGTGGGCTTCTTCAGGAGAGGTTTA
>NC_079395.1:1261309-1277536 GCF_029220125.1 Pseudoliparis swirei
TAATGCAATTCAAAAACAAAAATGTCATGCATTCTGGATTCATTACAAATCAACTGAAATATTGCAAGTTTTTATTCTTTTAATATTGCTGATTATGGCTTACAGCAAGAAAACTCTAAAATCCTATCTCATAAAATTTGAATATTTCCTCAGACCAAGTAAAAAAAGAGATTTATAACAGCTGAGTGTTTGTCAAGGCTCAGGAAACCCTTGCAGGTGTTTCGAGTTAATTAGACAATTCAAGTGATTTGTTTAATACCCTACTAGTATACTTTTTCATGATATTCTAATATTTAGAGATAGGATATTTGAGTTTTCTTAAACTGTAAGCCATAATCAGCAATATTAAAAGAATAAAAGGCTTGCAATATTTCAGTTGATTTGTAATGAATCCAGAATGCATGACATTTTTGTTTTTTGAATTGCATTACAGAAAATAAAGAACTTTCTCACAATATTCTAATTTTCTGAGACAGTCCTGTATAAGTAAACAATGCACTGATTTTGTATCTTTATAGATCGTTTCTGAGATTTAGCTTAAATTATGCTAACATTAAAACATTTTTACTGTACCAAGGAAGAGTTTATAAAAAAAAGTCAGACTTTTGTATGTTAAGAAAAGTCCTGTATATAGATTTCCCCAAAAGTTCCAGGAAATGAATAATGCAGATGTGTTCCATACATATCTGAAATCCCCTACAATAGCAATCAAACAATTTTAATGTATCAATTAGGACATTTTTCAAAGTAAAAGTCCTAAATGTTTAAAGAAATCGGTAATTCCTTTAATGTTTGAGTGGCTTTATATATGTATTTCCTCATAGTCCTAGGACCCCCACATAGACCCACACAACTGCCCCTCTTAGGCACACACACACACACACACACTTACTGTAAATATTGTGTTGTTTTTTATTGTAAATAGTGTGTACTTGTTGCCCTTGCACATTCCTGCTGAGCATTGCCACTTTCATTTCACTGCACACCCTGTGTGTGTATGTGACGAATAAAACATCTTGAATCTTGAATCTTGAATAATGCTACACAATAAATAGAATGCTTCAATCAACACCGTGATCGGTGATCGGCAGATACTGATTTCAGTGATCGGCACCAAAAACCTGATCGGTGCATCTCTAATATATATCTGTGTATTTATATATATATATATATATATAGAGAGAGAGATGTTTTTTAAATATGTTTCTTTAATATATATGTCTGTGTATTTATATATATATACATATTGAAAATATATATATATTTAAATAATTAAATACATGAATAAATATACATTTCTATATTCATAAATAAATATAAATATATACATATGTATTTCTATATTAAATAAACAATGCTCCATGACATTCATTTGGCCAGGAGACATCTCACAGAGGTCACACACATCTCTCTATAAATAGTTGTATATATGGCTCTTTTATTAGTAGCAGTTGGTGTGTACTATAATCTTTGTTGTGATTATTGAGTGTAAAAATGAAGATTGTTTAGTGAACCACGTCTCCTGCTCCTCAGTATCATGAATCGGCCCTTTTGAGTTCCTGATGCTGGGGCACAACTTCCTCTTTCGGGACATTCATAAGGTGTCGTTGTTGTGCTACTAATACGATTGGATACTGTCCTCTAGAACTCAAACCACACCCGTGTCTCGCCACACCGTCAACAATAAATAATAAATACATGACAATATGTTAAAGATGTGAAACTTACCTGGAATAGTCAGAAGTAACTTTATTGATTCCTGCATCATTCTGCTGCTCTGTGTGTTTTTTGTGAAACAACATGTACACCTTCTGCTCTGTTGTGTATTTATTGAAAGGAGAGTAGATTGAATGCACTGGAACCCTCTGTGTGAGAAAAGGAAAAAGGTAAACAAAGGGCATTCAGTGTGCTGTTGATGCTTTGAGAGATGAATGTGAATGTCCGCATCATGTTGTTAAAAAAAAGGTTTTATTTTGACACAAGTGAGACGTTCATGTGAGCAGTAAAGAAGAGAGAAAACCCAGCTGGACGACAGTTCTCCAGTCTGCAGGCTTGGACTCTCTCTGGTTTGGTGGTCCTCTATCGCCACCTGGTGATGGACTTTCATTCTGTTTAGACGTTTACATGTTGAAAAGTCAGACTAAAGGTCGAGGCTGGTGTGTTCTGTTGTTGTTGGATGACCCAATACAATGACATTTTAATATATAATAAACCCTGAACCCTCAAAGGCTCCCTGACGTCACCTGTTAGGAGCTCGAGTGTGAGAGACTGTAGGGCTTGAATACATCCTGTTACCATGACAACATAACAGCATATTGTGTATATAGTGTGGTGTTTGTGATCAAATCTAAGAGCTGTAATATTTACGTGTGTGTACTGACATTTAATTGTCTAAGTAAGACACTCGGTATTCGCGTGATCATATACGGCGCAGTATGCGTCCATCTTTATTCTCCGATCTGAACACCCACCTGGATGACATCATTTACAAGCGACACTTCCTTGAACCGGAAGTCAAGGTACTACATCCCCCTTCTTTTGAAATAAACATGACGCTAGCTGCCAAATTAAATAGTAAACATCACTTACTTAAACATTTCAAAACAAACTGAATATGGGCAGTTATGTATGCCAAATCTGCAAGAACATTGGATTACTGAAGGATACACAAACTATCAGTTATCAGATATGAACAGCTGTTACTAAATGGCATTTCAACTATGATAAATGTAACATTTTCATGAACATATCCCTCAGTTTTTCTAATGCTGGGTATCACAAGTTCAATCTGTCTGGTGGCTTTGAGATGCGGCCTGATCTCGTGGTCGTACAGTCTGGTGGCTCTTTGGAACCTGTATGACCTGCAGGGTCCTGCTGTGCTGCTTGAGACTCAGTGTCCTCAACCTCCATCTGGTGGTTGTTCGGTGGAAGTACCGGGTCAGCTCCACTTTCACACGTCTGCAAGAGGTGACGCCGGTTACGCCAGAGCGTGACCTCCATCAGTGCGAATATTGTAGGATCTCTGGGTACCTGCTGGCTCGACGACTGTTGCGGGTTCCCATGTCCCTGTTGGAAGCTGGAAGCGGACCAAAGCTCCTTCTGGGAGTGCCGGTCGTGTCGTAGCATTCCTGTCGTCATATTGTTTTTGTCTCTGCTGGCACAGTTGCCTTCTGCTGTGAACGACGCTGCGACAGACCAGTTCAGGTTGCAGTTGTTTCTCTGTGCTGGTAGAATTGAGCGCAAACGCCTGCTCATCAGCAGCTGCACTGGCGACTTCAGTCCATCAACTGGTGTGTTTCTGTATTCCAGTAAACTGAGGTACGGGTCTGTCTGCTGTGCATGTGCTTTGTCCATGAGGGCTTTGACAGTCTGAACAGTCTTTTCAGCCAAACCATTCCTCTGCGGGTCCAGCGGGCTGCTTGTGGTATGCTCAAAGTCCCATGCGTGAGCAAAACCTCTGAACTCTTGTGAACTGTAGCAAGGTCCATTGTCACTGACGACTGCCTGTGGTATTCCAAATCTGGCGCACATGGATTTCAGCTTTTTTATGACAGTTGTAGATGTGAGGTTGGTGATTTTCTCTACCTCAAAGTACCTGCTATAATAGAACTATAAAGTCAGTACTGTTCCATGTGAACAAGTCTGTGGCTCCTGTTTGCCAAGGTCGTTCTGGGATAGGATGTGAGAGCATCGGTTCCTTTGCATTGGAGCTGCGTCGCTCAAGGCAGATGCTGCAAGATCCGACTAGTGCCTCTATCCATTTGCACATTCCTGGCCAAAACAGGACGTCTCTTGCTCGCTGCTTACACTTCTCCATCCCTAAGTGTCCTGTGTGTATGTGTGAAAGCATTTCAGCTCTGAGTGAGTGAGGCACGATGATTTGTTCACCTTTGAGCAGGATCCCATGAGTCTCTGATATCTCGTCCCGATGATTCCAATACTCAGCGATAACAGACGGACATCGTTTGTTTGACTCGGGCCATCCTGCTTGGATAACTTGTCTCAACATTGAGAGTTGCTCATCTTGTGCTGTGGCGGCTTTGATTTCTGCCATTTTGCGATCACTCACCGGTGCACTGCTGATCACCGTATGGATTTGTAAATCCATGCCTTCACTTAAAGAGTTATCATTACACTCAACCGGCTTTCTGGATAGCGCGTCCGCGACCTGGATTTGTTTTCCAGGCTTGTGTCATGGTAATGTCGTACCTTTGTAGTTGCAGTATCATGCGCTGTAGGGCGGCGGTGCTGCTGCCAAGGGTTTCCACATGATTGACTCCAACGGTTTGTGGTCTGACTCGACAGTCACCTGTCGTCCGTACAGATATTGATGAAAGCGCTTGCATCCAAAGAGCACTGCGTACAGCTCTTTTTCAATTGGAGCGTAATTTTCTTCGGTCTCATTCAGTGTCTTGGATGCGTATGAGACAGTTTTTTCTCCCTGAAGCAAAACTGCTCCTAAGCCGCATTTTGAAGCATCGACCTGTAGTTTCACCTCTTTTGTGTGGTCGAAGTATGTGAGCACTGGGCCGGGCTCCTGTGTTAGTAAGTCTTTCATTTGCTGGAATGCAACGTCTTGGTTTGAGTCCCACATGAACTCACTGTTCTCTTTCAGCAGTTGTCTGAGCGGGGCGACTGTCTCTGAAAGTCTGGGTGCAATCTTGGAGAGGTAGGTGACCATGCCCAGTATGGTCTCCAGCTCTGCTGCGTGGGGGGCTCATTTCTTTAATTGCTTTGACTTTGCTGGGGTCGGGCTTGATGCCTTCTCTTGTCAGTTTATGTCCAAAGTAGCTCACCTCAGTTACGCAGATGATGCTTTTGTCTTTGTTGAGCTTTATTCATTCTCTCTGGTTCTCTCCAGCATGGCGCGCAGGTTGGCATCGTGCTCCTCTTTAGTGCGGCCATACACCAGAATGTCATCCACTATGGCTGCGACACCTTGAAGCCCCTCGTAGGCCTCGTCAACTCTCCTCTGGAACTCATCCTGTGCAGAAATGATTCCAAACGGGAGCCTGTTGAACCGATATCTGCCGTAGATGCTGTTGAACGTGGTCAGCATGGATGATTCCTGGCTGAGTTTTATTGTCCAGTATCCAGATCTAGCGTCTAGTACACTGAAGTACTGTGCTCCAGCTAGTCTTGGTGTGACATCATCTAGAGTGGGAAGTGGATAGTGGGGTCTCTGGATAGCTTTGTTTAGGGCGCGGGGATCGAAACACACCCTAAGCTTTCCTGTTTTAGGTTTTTCCACTGCCACTGGTGCATTCACCCACTCAGTCGGCTCTGTGACCTTTTGGATTATGTCCTTTTTTTCCATATCATCAAGCTCATCTTTGAGTCTGTTGCGCAGGGCATATGGGATGCGGCGTGGTGGGCACACCACCGGTGTTGCTGAGGGTTTAAGGTGAAAGGTGCATTCTCCAGGGAAAAGTCCAATGCCTTCAAATACGTCAGCAAACTCTTCTGTGATGCTGGCGTGTGTCTTTGGTTGTACGTCAACCATGTGCACTAGCTTGATCATGTTTAAATCTAAACATGCACGTCGGCCCAATACAGGTGGGGCATTCTCTGCATACACTATGTCAAAATCTAACATGGCTGTTTTCTGCCTGTATCTGCATGCTAACTTGCAAGTTCCTTTCACTTCAAGTCTCTGTCCACCATATCCTGAGATATTGCTGCCTGATGGACCTAATGTAATACTTCCTAATATTTTGTGAAATATGTTTACTGGTATCACATTAGCCTGGGCACCTGTATCTATCTTGAGCTTTAGCTTGTGCCTTGCCTTCCCTATTTCCACCTCTGCAAATGCCTGTTCCCTTGCTGTATTTTCGTTTTTCTTTATAATAGTGTCAATGTACAGATCCACTGGTACCTGTTCCGTGCTTTCTGTAACAGTATGCACTTTCTTGGGCTTGTACTTTGTTGGCTGATACTGTGTTTTCGTCCTGCACATATTAGCAAAGTGGTTGGGCTTCTTGCACTTGTTACACTGAGGTCCTTTCGCGGGACACTCCTCCGTGCGACCGTGTTCTCGTCCGCATGCTCCACACTCCTTGCCGTGCGTGACGCTGTTGCTGTCGTTGCCGCCAGTAAACTTTCGTCCGTATCTTTGTTCGGAACTGAACGGCCTTCTGCTAACTGCATGGACAGACTGGCTGGCTGTGTGAGCAGCGGGGAAACCCATCGTCTTTAGCTGCTGCTGTGATAGCTCGTGTGAGCGCGCAATGTCTATCGCTTTCTCGAGCGTTAGATCTGGACCATGACAGAGTAATTTCTCCTGGACTCTTGGAGAGTTTGTAGCGAAAACAATCCGGTCTCTAATCATCTCATCAGCGTTAGGGTAGTTGCAGTCCTTTACTAGCAGCTTTAGCTCAGTCACAAACTGGTCAAAACTTTCACAATCCGTTTGTATCTTTTCATGGAATTTATATCGCGCGAAAATGGGGTTAGCTTTGGGCGTTACATGTGCTTCAAACTTCCCATAGTACGTTTGGAGGACCTTTCTCTCATCTGCCGTGAGGGTCCATGTGTTGTATACATCTCTGCCTTTCTCACCGATCCACAGGAGTAGATAACTGCACTTTTCCTCCTCCTCTTTAGCGCTTAGCGGGCCGGAAAACATTCGCTCCACATGTTGGCGAAACTTTCTCCATGCGTCGGGCAGGTTAGATGACTCCCAATCCATCCGTGGCGTGGGGACGCCTGCGTTCTCCATCTTCCGTCGTCAGGTTCGATGAGAAGCAAACTATTCTGACACCATGTAATATTTACGTGTGTGTACTGACATTTAGTTGTCTAAGTAAAAACACTCGGTACTCGTGTGATCATATACGGCGCAGTATGCGTCTATCTTTATTCTCCGATCTGAACCTTGACCTGGATGACATCATTTATAAGCGACACTTCCTTGAACCGGAAGTCAAGATACGACAGGAAATATATTTATTTTCACTCGACTGAATTTATTGCAGATAGTTTTATTTATTTATTAAATAAGCAAATGAAATATAAATAAGCATGTTATAATTAAACCACACAGCAATGTCACGAATGAACATTAAAATGCGTCAATAGCAATAATCTAACAGTGTAATATATAATAATCTCACGATGACTGAGCCCATTTTCGCCCAACGATAAATACTTTTGGAGAACCACTTGGTGTTCATGTTCTCATAGAACCTTGCAGACTTTGACTGGAGCCAGAACCTTTGAGCAGGATTCTTTTGTCCCGGAGCGTGTGTGTTGCTGCTCGTCTTTCTGACGTAAACGACCTGAAGACGTCGTGACGCCCCGATGGAGCCGAGGCCACGCCTCCTCCTGAGGATGGAGCCGAGGCCACGCCTCCTCCTGAGGATGGAGAGGCACAGCGACTCCATCACTCGGGGCAACGCTGCAAAGGAGAGGTCCTGTCTGTGAGGGACGAGGCGACCGGAGAGGCAGACAGGCTCAGAGACAGGCACACAGACAGGCAGACAGACCGAGATTCATGACAAACAGAGAGAGAGAGACAGACAGACAGACAGACATGCATGACAGACAGAGAGAGAGAGGCAGACAGACAGACAGACAGACAGATACACAGACAGACAGCAGCATGGAAGCTGGTGCAGCTGAACCCTCTGGGGCTCCAGGTAGACGGACCGTTTCTGCCCGCTTGGCTGATTTAATGACACACCTGACAGCTCTCTCTCTCTCTCCCTCTCTCTTTCTCTTTCTCTCTCGCTTGGTAACAGCGCTCCCTGCCGGAATAAAACTGCACACACGTGACATTTAAATGCTTTTAACCGACTGCCCTGCTTCACTCAGGAGTATATATATATATATATATATTAATACATAATATATATGAAGCAGGGCAGTCGGTATATATATATATAACAAGTATTATATATATAATATATATATATAATTTATATACATAAGTATTATATATAATATATTTATAAATAATATATATATATAATATATATAACAAGTGTTATATATATAATATTTATATTATATATACTATATATATAACAAGTCTTATATATCATATATATTTCATATATATAAGAAGTCTTATATATATGTATATATAGTATACATATATATATATATATATATATATTAGGGCTGTGAAACGATTACAAATTTTAATCAGGTTAATCACAGGTTTCTGTGGATTAATCACATATTACCGATATTCTCTGTATATTTTTGTGAGAACATAAAGATTTATGACAAAAGACAGATATATACATTTATACACAGGGGTGCACATAACTTGCTCACCAGTGCGCGGGCATCGCGATGTGCGCGGGCGCGAGACGGAGATCGGAGTAGTGTTAACGCGACACGTAGAGACAGAATGACATGCTGCTGGTTAGAGACGACCAACAACAGACGTATTGGAAGCTCATTCTGCGCATGCGTTAAATGCGTTAAAAAGAATTAACTAATTAATCCTGTAATTTAATCATAACGCGTTAACGCGTTATTTTTCACAGCACTAATTGGGTTTGGTCACACGTTAGAAGTCATCACGTTATTCTATAAATTCACTAAAGTTATTCAACAGATGATTGTCAAGGAATAGGTCTGTGAGATGAGAAAAAGACGATCTGTGTGAATATCAATCTGAGACCGGCCCACCGTGAGGCTACACTGCCCTCTAGCGGCCATCGGTGGTAAGACCCCTCTATTAAAACCCAAAGGTTCAGAATAACAGTTGGATAGATAATGTTCGTAATAACCTTATGTTTACACACCATTTCTGTTTGTATTGTGTTATAATATATATATAACAGGCCAGTGATTATTATTTCTCTTTCTTTTAAAGATAGAGAATCAGGGTGCTTCATAATTAATATAATACATATTTGAACTTATTAATATATAATAAATATTGTATAATGATATATTATATTATTATTATATAATGTATTATCTGATCTTATTTGGCATTTTTTTGGGCTGCTTTATTTTTGAGAAAATATCCAAAATGCAAAATGTTTATTTTAATAACTATTTGCAAATAACCTAAATGTAATTCCAATATGAGTTTTAAAACAGCGTCATCAGAATCAGAAGAATCAGAATCAGAAACAGAAACAGTTTTATTGCCAGGAATGTTTACACAAACGAGGAATTTTTTTTTGGCGGAAGGTGCAACATTTGGACATGACAAACAAACAACAATCAACACGACAGAAAGGGAGACCCTCCCACGACGTGGGAGGGTCTCCAGCTGCCTGTCAAGAAAACACAGGAAGTCACTCACTTCCTATTAGTTCATTCTGTAGGCAACTTGTAGTTTACAGACCTCGTACGGATCTCCCATCATGCACTGGGCCAGGCAGTCCGTGGAGAAGCAACTGCAAGCGCCTCGCTCTCGTGAGATTATCGGTGCCCAACGTGATCATGACGTCAGGGCCAGTCGGACGCTCATCTAACCGCGCATGCGTGGTTCGGAGACGGACTCTGCGGACCTTCTCCTCTCCCACGAGCCTCCGGTGTCGGTCTCCGTGTCTCCGGGAGAAATGCTGAGACTGTTGGTGAAGCAGCAAGTCCACGCGGCTTCTGGAGACACGTTGGGGTTGATTGACAGATTAATCTCAGATTATGAGGAGGACGTTTCTCGTTTTAGAGAACATGAGCGACACAGATCAGGTCGGTGCTTCTTCTTCCTGGTCCCGGTCTTCATGCTCGTTTTACGGCTTTACGTCACATTTAGTCCGTTTCCAGCTCGTTGGTTGTAGTCAGCGAGACTTTTGGTGAACATGGTTCGTCTCCAGTTCTCCTCCGACCAGCTTCACCAGACTGCGGTCAACTCAGCCGACACTCGGATCTCCGTGGTCAACTCAGCCGACACTTACATTTCTGTGCGCCTATAGACTGATGTTGACGGTAAACGCATTCGATCGGGAGCGCGCGAGGGTTTTGATAAAGTTAGCGGACGGATTCACGTGACACAACATCCGGTTTTGCAAACAGCGGAAAGAACTACGTGACACAACATCCGTTTTTCAAAATAAGATGTCGACAAATCATACACTAGCATATACAAGTAAACAATTAACTGATTTTGAATCTTTATAGATTTCCCCAACAGTTCCAGGAAATGAATGATGCAGCTGTGTTCAAGACAGTCCTGACTTCCATTATCCTGGGAATCAGACATATCTACGTTCCCAATTGGGAGATATTTCAAAGTAAAAGTCCAAAATGTTTACGAGAAATCGGTCATTTCTTTCATGTTTAAAGAAATCGGTCATTTCTTTCATGTTTGAAGTGCTTTATCTATGTTTTTCCCCATAATGCCCGGCATTGACCGATGCAGCTGTGTTCAGGACAATCCAGACTTCCATTATCCTGGGAATCAGACATATCTACGGACCCAATTGGGAGATATTTCAAAGTAAAAGTCCTAAATGTTTAAAGAAATCGGTCATTTCTTTCATGTTCGAAGTGCTTTATCTATGTTTTTCCCCATAATGCCCGGCATTGACTGATGCAGCTGTATTCAGGACAATCCAGACTTCCATTATCCTGGGAATCAGACATATCTACGGTCCCAATTGGGAGATATTTCAAATTAAAAGTCCAAAATGTTTAGAGAAATCGGTCATTTCTTTCATGTTCGAAGTGCTTTATCTATGTTTTTCCCCATAATGCCCGGCATTGACTGATGCAGCTGTGTTCAGGACAATCCAGACATTTTTTTTTGGGAGCACCGAAGACCCATTTTGACCCAGGAAAAACCCTGCTGTGTGAACGGATGTGTCGGCGGCAGACAGAGCGATGCGACCCGAGATGTGTTAACAGGGGTGCTGAGCGATTAAATATATCTCTTGTTCTGCCTGTTTTGTGATATACATGCCTAAAAGGCGCCTAATATTTCTAGACTGAAATAATATCTGCATTATAATTATTATAACGATGATTGTTTTAGTTGCCTATTTTGTGGAGCCCCCTCAGGACGTGGTGCCCTACGCGCAGCGCGTAGTGCGCTATGGGAGCAGCGGCGCTGATCACAACTCTGATCAAAACATAAACTACAAGAGCGCGCCCCATTTGACATCGTTTTGTTTGGCGGTCAGAAAAATAGGTCAGATAAAAGAATAACACGTAATTTAAATCATAAATATTTTTATATTAATTTTAAACTTTTCAAAATTGAAAATTAAAAACATTTTATTCATTTATTGTAAATGACCTCTCGCGGCCCACCTGCAGTACCTTCGCGGCCCACAGTTTGGGAATCGCTGTGCTAGTGTATGATTTGTCGACATCTTATTTTGAAAAACGGATGTTGTGTCACGTAGTTCTTTCCGCTAACTTTGCAAAACCAGATGTTGTGTCACGTGAATCCGTCCGCTAACTTTATCAAAACCCTCGCGCGCTCCCGATCGAATGCGTTTACCGTCAACATCAGTCTATAGGCGCACAGAAATGTAAGTGTCGGCTGAGTTGACCGCAGTTTCACCAGGGAGGAACTTTACACACCCGACGGTCCTCTTGTCAAACCTCCAGGACCTCACGGAGATGTGTCAGTCTATTAATAACCGTGTGTGTGTTACGAGGATCTAACGGATCTAATTGTTTGCAATTGTGTGTGTGTGTTAATATAAAGTGGTCAACGTTCTATAAAGCGGTCAGTGTCGTAAAGCGGTCAGTGTCGTAAAGCTCATAATGATAATCTTTTGAATCAACATTACAATTTAAAATACCATCAAGTCACTTCTAGGTCACACTGAGTTGTGGTATTTCATAATCTATTGTGACCAGATTATAATCTGCATATAAACCAAAACAACACAAAGAGATGTGAGACATTGATAGTGTGAGAATGTATTTAATTCAGCTTGTTAGAAACTGAACAATGAGACGGTTTAGTAGCTTTATATTAATAAAGTAATATGAACCAGGTTGTTTATATTAATAAAGTAATACTATGAACCAGGTTGTTTATATAAATAAAGTAACACTATGAACCAGGTTGTTTATATTAATAAAGTAATATGAACCAGGTTATATTAATAAAGTAATACTATGAACCAGGTGTTTATATTAATAAAGTAATACTATGAACCAGGTTGTTTATATTAATAAAGTAATATAAACCAGGTTGTTTATATTCATAAAGTAACACTATGAACCAGGTTGTTTATATTAATAAAGTAATACTATGAACCAGGTGTTTATATTAATAAAGTAACACTATGAACCAGGTTGTTTATATAAATAAAGTAACACTATGAACCAGGTTGTTTATATTAATAAAGTAATACTATGAACCAGGTTGTTTATATAAATAAAGTAACACTATGAACCAGGTTGTTTATATTAATAAAGTAACACTATGAACCAGGTTGTTTATATGAATAAAGTAATACTATCAACCAGGTTGTTTATATTAATAAAGTAATACTATGAACCAGGTTGTTTATATTAATAAAGTAACACTATGAACCAGGTTGTTTATATGAATAAAGTAACACTATGAACCAGGTTGTTTATATTACAGTTTTTCTCGATTGATTACACACAAAAACTGGAATTTATAACACAATGACCACAACCTGTAACTCATGTGCCAACTCCCTAAACCAATGCTGCTAAACTATAAGCACAATTATTTGCTTGAGACACAGATTTCAATTGTTAGCCACACTTTCTTCAAAACACTAAACACCATCCTCTCTACTTTGCACACTTCATCAATGCCTCACCTCCTCGTGTTCAGACAGAACACACTGCTATATAATTGGCAAAACTTCCATTTCCACGGCTGTTGTGCAATTTGGAATCAAGGCTTTAGCAATATAAGGGCCACAGGTGACCTCCTGATTTGAAGAAGAATGGATGAAAACATGGAATGTAGAGGAGACAAGAGAGGCAGAGGAGTAAGGGTAAGAGGATGAGGATGAAGATGAGGAGGAGGAAGAGGAGGAGGATGTTGATGAGGTCTTGTGGCCAGACAGGAACCGACGACATGACGAAGACACATTTTTTTCGTCCTTTTTTATTTACACTTTTCTTTCTTTTTTTGTTGACTGTAGTGGTCTATTTTCTATTGTTTGTTCTGTGAAACAATTAGAAAAAAGAAAGAAACATTTTTGTTGTATATTTGTGTGTTTTATATTTTGAGTTAAAACATTATACATTCACAATATTTTACAACAGGAGAAAGCGTACAGTACCACTGGACATGAAAAGGCATAATGCTCCTGATGAGGCCTTCATACTGGTGTTTTCCCATTTCACCGTAGTGTTTTCCATTGAGCACATCAGTGTTCAATGGATGCTTAGAATCTCTACTCATATCATGGGCTGTGTTTGTCATTTGAAAACAAAATACCCTTCTGAGGTGACATAACACTGTTTTGAAAGCAAAGTTGCATTTTGCAGGAGATATCAAGGGTTTTGCATTTTGTGTGAGTGGTTTTGGGATTTGTGTTTAGAGTTTTGAGAAAACGAGGCATGCTTTCAAAAAATGTGTTTAAGCAATCGAGGAAAACTGTAATAAAGTAATACTATGAACCAGGTTGTTTATATTAATAAAGTAATACTATGAACCAGGTTGTTTATATTAATAAAGTAATACTATGAACCAGGTTGTTTATATTAATAAAGTAATACTATGAACCAGGTTGTTTACATTAATAAAGTAATAGTATGAACCAGGTTGTTTATATTAATAAAGTAATACTATGAACCAGGTTGTTTATATTAATAAAGTAATACTATTAAAAGAGTAAAAGAGGGGGGTTCAAAAGAGTCTGGATGGAGCGATGTGTTTTGTGGAAGAAGTCTCAACACTAGGGATGCATTTAAGAGTATTTATTTGACAGTCATTTCTGGTTGCTTTAAAGTTTCTGTCGACCTCCAATAATCAGACAGACAATCTAATGTCTCACAAATAAGATTAGTACTTACAGTCTCCATTCAGTGAGCTTAAAGCTCCCAGTTTTGTGTTGTTCTTACTCAGGGATGGATTAACCAACGGGCCTACCGGGCCCAGGCCCAGGGGCCCATGAGCTCAGGGGGCCCCTGGGCCTGAGCCTCCGCGCGTGACGTCGCTGTGATTAACATTGTATTGATATGAATATGATGATATGACACGATGCGCCGTATGCCGGTATATGCTGGGCTTAAGTCATTCATGTCAGTAACAGGGCCCCAATAGTCCTACTGAGGGATGGATTACCGAACGAGCCTACCGGCACCAGGGGCCCGTGAGCTCAGGGGGCCCGTGGTTTCTTAATCCGTCCATGTTCTTACTCACCACCCCGATGGCGTGCTCTCTCCTGCTCAGCATTTCAAAAGAGAGTGAGCTTCGTGCCAAGAGAGGTAACGGCTGCTTTCCGCTTCCGGTTTAGAGCCCTACCCCCGGTTTTAGACTTCAGAATAAGAGCCTAAACAGGAAACCAGCTAGGATCTCAAGGGAAACGCACCTCTACCACAATAAAACCAATCTCATTCATACTATCCACATCCTACAGTTGTGATAACAATAAACCTCATAAAATCAACATTACAGTTCCACATATAATACAGCAATCATACTTATCTATGCTTCTTAATACATAAACCAGAATATCCCTCCCTAATATTCACTATGTAAATTATCTCTCTATATGCATTATTTAAAACATAAGACTTCCTTATTTACATGTGCAAGTATACATAAAATCCACTCCAACCTAACACTATGAACCAGGTTGTTTATATTAATAAAGTAATACTATGAACCAGGTTGTTTATATTAATAAAGTAATACTATGAACCAGGTTGTTTATATTGATAAAGTTATACCATGATGACAAAGTCTTTCAGATCTTTTTTGTAGTCCATCTCCTGAACGTTGTAGTTCCACCGTGCAGACTGACCTTACTAAGATGCCGTCGCATCATAACTACGTAGTTTGGTGAGAGTGGAGTCTGATCCTCTTTTCCTAACTCCTCATGAACTCTCCTTCCCATCTCTCCTTGACCCCGTGACGTGTTCCCCAGAGGTCAAGGAGAAGTGGTTAGGAAGCGACGTTAGGAGGTCACTATCTGACTGTTGGACTGTGACCTTCTGTGTCCGTCTCCAGGAGAAATGCTGAGACTGTTGGTGAAGCAGAGACTCCAGGCGGCTTCTGAACACACTCTGGGGCTGATTGACAGATTCACAGCAGATTATGAGGAGGAAGTTTCTCGCTTGAGGGAAAATGAGCGACGACACAAACTCCTGGAGGCCGGTTCAGCCCTCGAGTTCAGCTGCACAGATCAGGTTTGTGCTTTTCATTATTATCCCGCTCGTGCTCAGGTTACGGGTTTACGCCGACACGGCGAGGAGATGTGTCGAGTAAATAATAATAAATGAGAGGGGGAGGAGGGCCCCTCCTGTGAGGAAGGAGCACAGCAGATCCGAGGTCAGGACCACGTCACGGGATGTGGGTGCTGGAAGAGCCGGACTTGTTCTGGGAGAGCAGAGTGGTTTTGGGTTCTGACCTGTGCTGCCTGAGAAGGACTCTGTGATGCATCACATGAGCTTCTGTTTGACACGTGATCAGAGAATAAATCCTCCCGCTGGAAAGGAGAGAACGAGAGAAGGTCGTTGGCTGAATTATGACTTCAGACATCCAGTTGTGGAAATACGTTAGTGTGGTGCATTGTTTATAGTAATGTACATTGTTTTACAGTAATGTACATTGTTTTATAGTAATGTACATTGTTTGATAGTAATGTACATTGTTTTACAGTAATGTGCATTGTTTTATAGTAATGTTCATTGTTCTATAGTAATGTTCATTGTTTTATCGTAATGTTCATTGTTTTATAGTAATGTACATTGTTCTATAGTAATGTTCATTGTTTTATCGTAATGTTCATTGTTTTATTGTAATGTACATTGTTCTATAGTAATGTTCATTGTTTTATAGTAATGTTCATTGTTTTATTGTAATGTACATTGTTTTATAGTAATGTCCATTGTTTTACAGTAATGTACATTGTTTTATAGTAATGTACATTGTTCTATAGTAATGTTCATTGTTTTATAGTAATGTTCATTGTTTTATAGTAATGTACATTGTTTTATAGTAATGTACATTGTGTTATAATAATCAGTGTTGGGCAAGTTACTGAAAATTAGTAATTAGTTACAGTTACTAGCAGTGGCGGGCCGTGGGCCTGGGGCCTGGGCCTTCAGTGAGGTCCTACACAGTCCCACCCGAATTAATCCACCTCT